>NC_044975.1:1516433-1558312 GCF_004355905.1 Pyricularia grisea
CCCCAAGACGTTACGATACCCATCCACGGAACAGTTGATCCGGCCGACTCTAGTCTACTTTCAATCGACGTGCTCATTTCGCAAGGAACCCAAGCTACGGTACATTGCCACTAATTATTCGTTTGCTGTAACCTGCAAGTAATTGTCAGCATTTTCATTGATAGCTTCCTCTACCGTTTCCTGTTTAGGAACGTTCCATACCTCCTTAAGGACATAGGCCAGCTTGGCTTTGGTTAAGTTGAGTTGAGTCGGTCGGTCACTGGAGCGTGTCGTGTGGTGTTGTCTCGTCGCGTGGTGACATTTCCATCGCAATCCATTCCAATCCAATCCAGCTTCCCCCTTGCAACGGCTTATTCGCCTGCTGCCGAACGGACCCGCCATTAGCACCTAGGCGTTGCTACCACCGCCACAACGAGAACGGCTCTAATGAATCAGTTCTCGAAAACGACCAACTTGAAATAAATCCCCAAATCCGCCAGGCGAAACACGGGCTTTAGGGCTTGTCTCTCCCTGCTATGGGAGATCTTGCTCGCAAACTCAAGGCAAAGTTCAAGAGACGGAACTCCTCGACTCCTCCATCCATCGCGTCGTCGACCAGGAGCAACGACCGAACACGATCACTCACAGGCCAGCGACCTCCTTCGTTAGAAGTGACAGTTAACAACCGCAGCAAAAACTCCGATAAGAGCGATGGCGATACTGTCCCCATGACGCCGGAGCCGGAGTCAACTCGACAGTCTTCCCCCCTCTCAAAGGTCGAGCTCGAAGAAATCCCCGAAGCTGCAACCCGCAAATCTAGCGCGACGGAAACCACAGCCACTACGATCGCCACACCCAGCGATTCTTTAAGGACCTCACCAGACAGTGCCGCGGCGGCCACCACTACAAAAGACGAACATCCCAAGGCCGGCGAACCCAAAACACAAACGCAAGAGGACCAGGGAGCGGGAGAGCGAACTCAAGAAAAAAGTTCAGGCTCGGCTGGCTCATCAGCCGAATCAGCACCTGCAAATCCATCAAACTCAAAGTTCAGCGAACCCGTTGCCAGCAACCTGGCAGACGCTAACGCCAAGATGGGCAAGGATCCACAATCCTCCGCACTACCAAGCATCAACGAGTACCCCCAGGACTCGTCGACCACCACCGATTCTCCCCACACGACAACTGATGAGGATTTGATCACGCACACACCATCACAGGTCGTCGATCACAGCGGTAGCGGCGAGCCAACCCCACGCGCAGGCCTAGGCTTAGGAACGCCTGCGACAGCAAACTCTGCACAGACTTCAGCGCCGAACACGAACCCACGCCCGCAGCCCAATTCCACCCACAGTAGCCCTATTGCGGCGAGGAGACCAAACGCTGCATTTCCAACCCCCTCGTCCTCGTCATCGTCCCAGGCCGGCGTGCAAGCTCAGATTTCCGCCCAGCTTCTTCGTACACTTCTGGGATCCGCCAACCCGGATGAGCTTCAAAACCTAGGCGGTGGACCATTACAGAGTCTAACTGGCACGACCATGACCAGGCGGCGGAAGGTATGGGTGAGGCGGCCCGGTGCGTCGCCGACGCTCATCACGATAAACGAGGACGATATGGTTGATGACGTGCGAGATATGATCCTGCGGAAATACGCCAACTCTCTGGGTCGGCAATTCGATTCGCCAGATTTGACTCTCCGAATAGTCCCCCGCGAGAATCAGAGAGAGCGACAATTGGGGCCCGACGAACACATGTGCAAAACGATTGACGCTTACTTCCCCGGCGGTCAGACGGTCGACGATGCTTTGATAATCGACGTTCCTCTTCGTAGGACTCCTAGGCCATCCCCGCGAGCCGGTCCACCGCATGCACCACAATTGGCGTCGGTCTACTTCGCGCCAGCATCTACAGACGATGTTCATCGCCCTCCCGAGGCCGGAACAGACTATTTTGGCCCCGCAGTACTAGCAACAACCTCTCATCTCCCTAATGGCACATCGGCACAACCTCACAGCATAGGTGTGCTCACCACCGGCCAAATTCCTCAAATACCATCGCCTGGTGGGACTCGCCGGACCACCGCCTACACGAGCAGACCCGAAAGGCCACGACTGGGTCGGCAGCACACTTCATCCCCCACCATCCTTAATCTTGTCAACTCTGGCCATGCAGCTCAGATGCCTGCAGGCACCGTCCTGGGTATGTCAGACCCATTTGAGTGACCCATTTGATTCCACTTTGCTTCGAACCCCGTCGAGCGCCGGACCAACCTTGCTGATGCCTCTTATACTTTCCCTACAGTAGAACAAGCCTCTGGACCTCCACCTTCGGCTCCCCCGATGCCTACACCACCACCAGTCGAAGCGCCTGCTCCACATGTGGCAACCCCTCCGGCCCTTGCGCCGCCGCGCGTTGCCTCGCCCCGCCCTGCTGCCCGACCTAGAAAGAAGAAGCCCCTCGATGGCCTCAACCTACCTCCGGGAATATTGAGCGGTGGTGTACCACCAATAAACGTCCTGATAGTAGAGGACAACCCAATCAACTTGCGACTGCTCGAAGTCTTTGTCAAGAGGCTCAAAGTGCGGTGGCAGACGGCCGTCAACGGACGCGAGGCTGTCGACAAGTGGCGCCAAGGAGGCTTCCATCTCGTGCTCATGGACATTCAGTTGCCAGTCATGTCCGGCTTGGAGGCGACGCGGGAGATCCGTAGGCTCGAGCGTGTCAACTCGATTGGCGTTTTCTCGTCCTCGGCCGACAGCGCACCCGAGGAGGTAGTCGGAGAGCCAAGCGAAGAAGACAAGCTGGTCAACACCGACATGTTCAAGAGTCCCGTTATCATTGTCGCCCTGACGGCAAGTTCGTTACAGAGCGATCGTCACGAGGCGTTGGCAGCGGGATGTAACGATTTCCTCACCAAAGTTAGTTGGCCCCATCATGATTCCACATGTGCACTTATATGTCACTCGGTCTCCCCCATAATGAAGCGTTCTGCTGACAAGATACCTATAGCCTGTTAATTTCGTATGGTTCGAGAAGAAGATCATGGAATGGGGTTGCATGCAAGCGCTCATTGATTTTGACGGATGGAGGAAGTGGAAGGATTTCTCCCAGAACCGCGACGAGCAGGACGCGGCTAAGAAGGCGGCCGCTGCCAAGGCCAAGACTAAGAAGAACCGGTCCTCGTTGACCACAGCAGCATACAATGGTGGCACAACTGTCGCCGCCTGAAAAGTGTACGATGTAGAAAATACCAAGGGCCTCTGACAGCACACGAAAGAGATATATACAGGGGCAGAATACATGGCAGTCCCCTGAAGACTTGGAATAGGTTTCCATGATAGAAGAAACCGCGAACTGCGCAGCTTGTGTTTGGTGATGTTGGACCTCACACTGTGGCCCCTTTTGAATGCTGATTCCGCCGCTTCTTTTGGTGGATTGCTACAAGGCGCTTGGGTTGGCTGTGGAATATTTGGTTAAATACATAATCATGACTTGAGCACGTTTTCTGGTATAAATAACATTGTCGACAGTGACGTGATAATATGGAGCAAAACGGAAAAGCGGTCACGTGCCAAGGTTTCCTGTCCGTTCGACCCAACCTAATCGCATATGGTTGAATCATATTCGAAGAAAATTTTGTTACACGTTATTTCTATGGTAACCCTCGATCTTGCACGAGTGGGTTCGTCAGGACGGTGCCTGTCATTGCTGTGCTGATAGTTTCAATATGAGGAGCCTGTAAACGCGTCACGTGCAGATCATTAAAAGTTGGATTTCGGTTTGTCGGCGAATCAATTATCCACCTTGACCGCCGGGACCCACTTGTCTTGGTCTTGAACTGCCACGGAATTTTTCTTCAACCGTACTTGGGAGCTATCATCTGTTTATTTTCTCTGCTTTCAAAGCCTGTGATACCCAGATATATCAAACGATATTCCACTTCAACGCGCTGCGTCTACCTCTTTCAGCCGGCGTGCTTGCTAATTAAGATTTGCTTTCTTTCAGGCATGATCTGAAGCAGCCGCTGAGCTCGTGGAAGCACGAGATCTTGTGAGCTATATTAGAAGTCACAGGCTACCATTGTACTTTTTTTTTTCTCTGATTTCTTACCGTTCTCTCTCGAAACAAATCTTCTATCCTCAACTTTTTGTAAATCATAACCTTAAACCATCATGCCTCCTAGATTACCAGTACAGGCCAGCTCATGGCGGCCCGTTGCTGAATCCGTCTCATCTCACTTTTCCTCACCCTCCGTCCCTACGGCATCGACGATAATACCATCAATACCAACCTCGGCGCAGAGGTGTCCCAGCAATGCAAGGGCCTTCTCCGCAACGGCCCCGGCGTCCGGACGTCTGGGGCGCAGGCAGATGCGGCAATGGATGAAGCAAAACGAGCAAAAGTACAAGAGCCTCGAGAGCAGGCCCTATGAGGGCTCACAATACATTTCAGGGAACGCGTCCCAGCCTTTCCCACTCAACCCTAACTTCAGGAGCGCGCCGGTGCTTTCGGAGAGCGCGCGGGAGCTTATCTGGGAGAAGGTCATGCTCAAGGGCGAGCCGATGAAGTCGGTTTCGGCTGAGCTCGGCGTCGACATCAGGAGGATCGGCGCGGTCGTCAGGCTCAAGGAGGTCGAGAAGGACTGGATTTCAAATGTAAGCATCTATCTGGTTTTCCTCCAATACTTCTGCCATCCTCCCGCCTCCCGTATGATGATTCCAAATAAAAATTCGATTAGTCTTGAAGACAAGCACCCATGGTTACACATTTAGCTTTGCGAGCCTCTCTGATCTGGGAACTTTCAACTTTGACAATTACACTGCATCCGATAACATGCCATCACATATACTAACCAAAAGCCTCAATGGCGCCTGCCGAAACAGAATAAGCCCCTCGCCCGTCCCTACGCCAAGGCCTTTATGGCTTTGCTCCCGCAAACCAATTACGATGATCCCAATGGTCAAAAAGTCCATGAGAACTTCAATGAGGTCGTCGTTCACCCGTACACTCAGCAACAACTCTTCTTCCCCGTGTCCGAATCCCGCGATTTCAACCGTGAGGATGCCGCCAAGGCTTTTAACCGCTACCTGAAGTCTACCGATGAGCGTATCCCCCACCCGGAGCTTGTCCAGATGGAACGTCAGATCAATGTCGAAGGTGTCGCGCCCTTGGAGGCAGCCAAGGCTTTCCGTCAAGCTACTTCCGAGGCGGAGCAAAAGATCGCCGAGAGGGTGACGAAGGCCGCACAGAAGGAGGCTAGCCTTATTACCCGTGTCAACGACAAGCGTGGTGTTGAGTTCAGATTCAAGGACTACAACGTTGACGAAGTTGGTCACAACGGCAGGGGCCTGAAGGGCGTTGGGGTGAGGTATGGTGTTGCGTCTTATGACCGTAAGAGAGGAGAGGTCAAGATCCCTACCTCGGTGGAGTAAGCTTCCCCTTTTTTGAGGCTTCACATTCCCTTGGAACGCAGCATGCGTCCCGCTGTATCATCCCCTTGGTCTCGAGTATAGTCCAAGTGAGCTCTGTAGCATATGTTTCAAAATTGTACCACGAGATATATACCAAATTCTATCTGAGCTCGTATGAGCACATGCCATGTGGCGCCCTTCATGTCTAAGTCTACTACTCATTGGGCCTCGGTGTTTCCAGGTAAAGACGCCACATACTCTGCATGCTTCCTCCAGTCGAGTGGCTGCTCGCCGCTGCTCCCGACATCCACAAGGATGTTCTTCCGCAGCCGCTGGAGCGCCTCAGTCGACATGCCGCAGCACTCGGTAGCATAACGCTCGACGGAACCGTACTTTGCACGCAGCATGGTCAAGGTAGCGCGCATGGCTTCTTTTCTATTTTTTATAGGTTACATTGTCAGTCGCCTTGATGCGGGAAATGACTCGAGCTCCCAGATCCTTGGGCCAATACTACCAAAGGCATCGAAAGGGATCAGGATACCGCAGGGGGGGTGACATTGACCCCGACATAAGGAGAAAGAAAGCACAACAAAAGAAGAAAAGAAAAAGCAGGCAACAAAGCAGATCCTCTGTAGAAAAGAAAAAAAAAAAAAAACGAAAAAAAAAAAGAAAAAACACAACCAACTTACCGCGCGCTGACCATCCTCTCGGCCTTGTCCCTCTGACCCTTGAGGGGCCCGCCCTTGACGAGGGCCTCAACAAACTCCTGCTTGCGGTGGCCCAGCCCGATCTCGGTCAGGTTGTACTCGTGCGCGACGACCTCGTCCTCTACGCCCGCCAGGCTGAGCAGCAGCGCGCAAATGACGCCCGTCCGGTCCTTGCCCGCGCTGCAGTGGACCAGGATTGGCGTCGGCTCCTCCTCGCTGGCTAGGTGGGCGAGGATGCTGCGGAAGGGCGCGTAGGGGTGGTCCGCATGGGCGCCTACCTCTAGGATGCGCTCGTAGGCGAGGACGAAGCCCTGAGGAAAGGGGGGAAAGCGGTGGCGAAATCTTGGTTAGCTGGTGTATGGGGGATCCTTTGTTTTTCGAAGCAGAAAAAATAAGGGATGCCTGGAGGCTCAAGAGACGAGGCGCATTTTTACCCCGGGAACCAAACTGTGACCAGGTGCGCTCATGTCAAGCAAACCATTTTGCGGTGAGGCAGCGGGATTGCTCGGAAGCGCAAAGACTGGAGACTGCGCCCAGTTCAAGACAGTCACAGGCAACCCACGAGGCTTTCTCACAGTTCGACTGGGGTCAAAAATTTGTGGAAAAATCACAGGAGAAAAAAAAGAAGAAAGAAAGAAAATAAGGCAATTAAACAAAAAAAAAAAAAAAGGGACTCACCGTGTCCCCCTCACTAAACTGGCCCCACCTCCTAGCAATGGCCTCTGGGCTGTAATCCTCATCAGTAAAGACTGGCGCAAACACCCTCTGGGCGCCATCCCACTCCCTGATCTTGGAGCCGACCCAGCCCTCGCGGGGCTTCACCTCGTCAGCAGAGCGCAGGTCGAACACGTGCGTGATGCCCAGGTTCTGCAGCTTTGCTACGCCCTCATCGGTCAGCTTGGACGGCTCTGACGCTCGGAAGACCAGGTTCCTTCTGAAGAGCTTTTGCCCATTCTGCCCGTTCTGCTGTTGTTGATCGGTTGAGCTGTCTGCTGCTGCTGCTGCTGCTGCTGCTGTGGCGTAACCTCCAATGTCTCTAAAATTTGGCAGGCCTGGGATGTGGTGAAAGGGCGGGGTCAGCTCGGCTGGAGGGCCGGCAGCGGCGGTAGGTTCGGGCGCTGGGGGAGATGATGCAGTCATTGCAGCGATGTAGCTGTGCAGTTGCTTTTCTCTGGGCGCGAGCAACGAGTAAAGAGTAGATTTTGCCAACTGGGCTTAGTTTATCCAAGTAATTTCGTCTTGCCGTCAAACAAATGCAGGTGAGTGGCCCGTCGAGTTGCCTTGAGAAACAGTGGTTCGCAATACCAATAATACAGGTTTAAACTAGGTCTTCCCTTCAAAAAAAAAAGTCGTTGACTTTGTTTAATTTTGGCCATCTCCAAACATCTTTTTAGGGACTGCTCCTGCGGTATTCGGGAATAAGTAGTAGCCCGCTTCAAAGAGGGGCCGAGGCATCGGACACGACTCTGACCGGGTTTCTCATCCGCGGTGCTAAATCCGATGACAGAGGTTGATCCATAATACCGACTGACTCCGGGATTGTTACCCGTATATCGGTAGGGAACGATGCAACGAATTGAGGCGTCAATCTGACTCTAGAATAGACCAAGACTTGTTGTAGGATCCTTCCCCGGTCGGTGGATGGCGTTACCGGTTGTGCCACCCCGCGTTTCCTGGAAACAGTGCAGGGTAGGGTGTGCTGAGAAAGCATGTCTGCGGCGCGGGATGGGTAAGGTACCTGTTGAATTTGACTCACCAGTCTAAGTCCAATTCACAAAAGGAATCAGGATGGATGCTTCTGCTTCATCTCATTTTCTATGATCAGGTTGCTTATTGGGCTGGAAACCCTACCCGAATGGTCTACTCCGTAGGGAGGTCACTTTGCTTTTTGGATATCAGAGTCGTGTCCCAGAGGCACAGCGTGTAGATCGTCTGCGCATTCAAGCAAAACCCAGTTATGAGCTTCTAGTTTTGGTCTATTCTTAGATACCATGTGACGATTCCACGGGATAGCTTCCAGCTATGCCTTTGGTGTTAGTTGAAAGCTGTATCTTTACCCCGTCCATTAGAGCTTCAACAGGGCAGTCGACTACTCCCACTCTGAGCACCGCATTCTAGTTCCCTAGAGGAAAAGGGATGAGGAAGAATCCCTGCCTGGAACCTCTCCAGACTATGCACACTTTTTTTTTCTATTTCTCCAGGAAATTATCTACTTATGCCAAGGGGCTTTTCGGTTGCCTTCATATCAGGGTGTGGACTTGGTCGCCTTTTTTGCACCGCAAATTTGCGCCCGATTCGTAGCAAACTCCAAATCCAAGATTCGCAACTGCGTCGCTTCTCCTCATTTTTAGTCCCCGGTAAGGATCTGCACCCCAGCAGAACTACTAGCATCATATTACAAGCTTGCGCGCGCGCGCGCACACATGGCAGGAGCAAAATCTAGGCGTCTTAGTTTTGACCTCGTGCGCAGTACATACTGCGCAATGGACTGAACTCCTACATCGGCATAATATCAACCCGACATTTTGATACTTTTCTTTCCCTGCTTTTCTAATTGCTCAATGTCACCAGGCAAGCAAGTGATTCGTTCGTCGTGTAGCCACCACACAGAGCAACCCAGTCCAAGCATTGGTATTTTTGGTTCAACCACTCAGAAACATCAGCATCCTCCGTTTCGTCCCGATGCGGCTCTGCTTTTTTTTTTTTTTTTTTTTTTTTTTCTCATCGTAGTACAATTCCTTTTCCATTTTCCAATAATGCCCTCGCAGGCTTCCCAATCCGCGCAGACTGATCAACGTTCTCCTTTCCGGGCCTAAGGCCACCAAGTGGATAAACAAGGTACCTTCGAGAAAAAAAAGGGGGGAAATGACATCCCAATTCTGACATTGATCTAAACGTTTTGCAACACACCCTCTAGGTCTAGTCTAGTACATTGACAAAGCCAAGCTTTGACACAAGTATAATAAGGCAACGCCGCTTGTCAATGTGCCACAAGCAAAAAACCCAGTAAAAACAACAGCCGGACTCCCAATCGTATACGCCAAGCCCCGCTATGGGTCTACAGAATAGGAAAACACCTTCTCTTTTGTTGAAGTTCAAAAACCCTCGGTCGTTGGGTGCGCCTCGCGTGCCGTGTGTCGAGCCTCAATGAACTTCTCGGGCGATCAGGACTTGGGTTGATCGACGATCTCAACCTTGCAGTCCCCGCAACGTTTATGACCACAACCCGGGTATGGGCAAGTAGTATCGATGGTGTTGTTCAGAGGACCGTATTTGCAATTAGACTGGATTGTTTCAAGATTTGTTAACTTCTTGTTGACTGCATTTTTGGGAATATTGTATAGGGGACAATTGTGAAATCCTGGGCAGCAGAATACAGTGCCGTTCTTCTCAGTGCAAGGACCGTGGACACGAGGTTCTGGGATGCGAGGGGCACAGAGACAGGAGCGGGAAATGTGGCTGTTGAGTTGTAAAAGCGTGAGAAAACGGATTATTGGAAGACGAACGTACGCAATACCAGACAGCGTCCTTATTCTTCTTCTTGTCCTCCTTAGAAGACGAACCACTGGAACGATTACTGTTGGATTTGGAACCCATTTTTATGAGGGGATAAATATGTGGTCGTGTTTGCGAAGAGATATGGGCTATGTGGCGTCTGAGCAGGGTTTTGCAAAGAGGGAAGTATATTTAAAGGAACTTTGGCTTGAGGGATGCTTGATACACACAGTAATGGAAGGAGGGACGGAGAGACGACATGGCCTCGCTTTTTATCCATGAACCTGAGGTTGTTCGCACAAATCCCAGTGAGGCATCTATGTAGGCAAACGCAAAGACAAGCACGCCCAATCCGTGCTTTAGAGCAGTCTTCGCTGTGATGGGCGTAGCGTTTGCGATAGAATAAGTCCCTCGCAAAAGGAGAATGGCTGTTCCTGCTCCACATCGTGATTCGATACCCATCCATTTTGCGCCGATGAGCAAAGGAAATGAATGCGGAGGAAGCCGAGGTCCCAATAGAAACTCAGAGGTCCCTCGAGGGAAATTGGCCCTGACGTAGTCAATATCAACATCGGGGGGCGCAGAGGGTCATTTGATCCGTTGCCCTACGATTGAAGCGTCGGAGGCAACTCGCTGGCGGTCAGTTTTGACGTGGAAGGTTTGCTCAATGGCGAGGCAACAGTACATGGCAACCAAGGGGTTGATGGGCCGGGTGAATGCCTTGGTGAGCCCGAACTTTGAGGTAGATGAAGTCAGACTGGCCTGTTAACGAGAAAACAATCCCAATGCACCAAGTTCGATTTGTGCGCCCCAGTCAAGTCGGGCAGTCACGGTAGTTTTTGAGTTGTGGCAGTGATAACTGCGACGAATGCCTTCTTTTTGTTGATCCAGAACGCATGGCTTGGGTTTTTGCCTTGGTTTTTTTGTGACCTTTGCACAAAGCGAAAATCGCCCGCTGCGCATACAAGCCATTGCAGCATAACGTCCAAAGTTGCAGGAGTGACTAGGTACTCCAGACAGGCTTGATCCAGCATGAAGAAATGCGAGATGTGTGATAAATTGCGGTCATACCAGGTAGTTTCCAACAGAAGGAGATGTGAAGAGTCGATCTTTCCACACTTTGAGAAAAGACTTCACCAGTAACGTAACATGCCACCCTGCCGAACCCAGCTAATAATCTGGGTTCAATGTGGTCCGGCTCAGTTTTGTCAGCTTTGAAGCTTTGCCTGGCCAATTCAGGTCAATTCACATGGACTCAGCGGGGGAGATCTGCCTAGTGTGGTAAGGCTCTCAGAGTAGGCAAATGCAGCTCGGGAGCTACACGCATACGGGAACAGGACAGTAAATCCCCCAATAAGACAGAAAAAAAAATTGTGAAAAAGGGGATCAATAAAACAAATGTCAGATTTACCCATAGACTGAAATGCCGAACTCTTTGCGGTGTCCGGCCAATGGCGCCCAAAGGGGAAAAAAAAAAAAAAAAAAAAAAAAAAAAAAAAAAAAGAAACATCTTTTTTCTGTGAAGCCCGGAATGCCACAACCGGAGCAACAGGTATATGCCCGGAACCGGAAGACACCTTTGTGTTACGTGCGCCCGACACTTGCTGGCACATGATCCGACACACTGTCCGGCTATGGCGAATGATGTTTTACATCTCCACCAAACAGACTTCTATTTGGTTCGTGATATAATTCAGGGACGAGCCCCAGAAACAGGCAATGATGTAAAGGGACAGCTCTGTCAGCAATATTGACATCATTAGCATAGTCCTCTTTGTTGACGAGCATTGATCGAGGGGAGACCGGAACTGACCTCAGCATAGGCTCAACTCCAAAATCATTGGAGGCTTGATGGGGTACCTTTGATGGAAACACAAGCGGGTTTCTGGGGAAAGTCTCAATTCGATGCAACATCAAAAGGGAAGATGAAGCAAGTGGGCCGCTTGTATATATAGAAGACGGGGCTCTGCGAATAACCCACACGAGGACAAAAAGCGTAGAAGATAAAGGATGCTCATTGATATGGATGCGACCACCATCGCAGGCCTCAAAAGTGCACTCTGGGGTCAAAGTCCTATTCGGCGCTTATAAAAAGTTGCATAAGATGCCTACCTAGTGGCCAGGGTAGGTAGTTGATTTCGGTAGTCACATCATACGGCAGCCTTGTGATGGTGTCTAGGTGCAGAAGTTGCCTATTCACCGGGCGCTCTCAGCTACGGAGTAGGAAGAAGAGACAAAAGAGGGGTGGAAGACAGCATTCTCATGCACGCCACTGTATTGCCTCGTGAATCCTTGTTAGCTATTGATCCCGTGTAGTAGGATCTCAAGGCACACTCGTGCTATTGTTGGCACAAATCAGATCTCCTGAGAAATTGCAATGGCGTTTTGCGGCGTTGGGCAACCCGTATTTATTTCATCTATCGCTGCCGCATAGATATCCGCGAATTGGATGGCTTGGAGCTCTACACGCTCTAAGTAGTACATGGGTACATGAATAGAAAATGGTCACGGGCCACAGAAACTAGCACGAAGATGATCAAGCAGTGAAGTGTCTGCGAGGAAATGGAGAAGCGTCGGATTTCGTTGCTTTGGTCCCTGAAGCTCCTGCCTTCCCTTGGCAATTCAAATCTTGTACCGACAGCAGGCTATTGTGCTGCACGAATCATGTTCGGTTGGCCCGTGCCACCCCGGTCAGCCGAGAGCCAGAAAATGGTCGGTGACCAGCCCCAAACAATGACATGGAAATTTGCTAACAGACCGGAAGTGCGTCATAGGCAGGCATTCAAGGCCCATTTGTATGATCCCACCTTTCGAAAATTGATGACTTTATGACGGCCTCTCTCGTTTTCCAAAACCGCATCCGGCCCATATTCCATTTGTTGTTCTGCGTATTAAACAGAGTGAGCCGCTACAGTTCCGACGATTCCAACCTCAACTCTTTAATCTCAGTGTTTTCAAGGCCTAGTTAAAGTCTAGCATTACACTACGCAAGCCACATTCCAAACCTTGTCATCTTGCTAGACAGAAGCATATATCTAGGTGGACCAAGACGTCACCGCCCCTAGAGCTATATCGGCGCATCCGAACTTTTCTACATCACAAAGAAACACAGTTGGACGGGGGGCCGACAAACCTGAGTCCCAATCATACAACTACCACCATTACAACTAGAGGTACGATCGTTTTCGTCCGAACACGCCTTGTCAACTGCCATCGCCCAACTCGTGGCTCACAGGGATCCTCCTAGCAGGCCATTACCGCAGTGGGCATTCCTAATTGTCGCATCAACTAAATCGGGAAATCAGAATTCAAGATCGACACACGCCCGCACTTCAGCAACCATGAATCCTCTTCACAATGGGAAGGGCTACATCGCCTTCATGGTCCTTCACTTCTTTGCGTTCGCCCTGGCGCTCACAGTTTGCGGGCTCTACGGTGTCGACTTGACCAGAGCCCGCGAATCGGGCGTCGCTGCGGATCCGAAGTGGGTGTTTGCCGAGGTCGTCGCTGGCATCTCAGTCTTTACGACCTTGGTCTACCTGATCCCGTTCGTTCTAAGATTTGCCGGTGTGCCGATCTGGAACTTGATTCTCTTCATCCTCTGGATCGCAGTCTTTGGAGTGTTTGGAAGCATGTACATCAACGAGGACCCTGAAGGAGACCAGGGCATTCAGCGCATGAAGAATGCCGTTTGGGTGGATCTTGCAAACGCCCTACTGTGGCTCATAATCGCGATCGCCAGCGGAGTCTATTGGTGGAGCCACCGCGAGCGCCGCTCCCGCTTCACCGGCCGGGCCAGGGTTTAGGTGCCGACTGGACGCTTATCAACCATTGCTCTGTCTGATGGGATTTCTCACGGAATTATTGACCCGGCGAGAGATCGGGAGTTGGAAGACCTTGAACGTGGGTCGAAACGCAGTCATGGATTATTGGATAACCCCAAAACCAGCCAGTCTGGGCAGGAAAGGGGTTGCCATCACAAAGAATTGGAGCAAGATACGCCTCAGCCTGGTCCAAGAGGGGAGCAGTAGTTGTGCGCTCCGGGCAAGATCGACAACAAACCTGATCGGTCCCAAACAAACCCTGAAGGACAGACACCAACAATTCCCATTACTTTTGATGCGTTTCCCATTCTCAAGGCATTGTTTTTCATGTCTCCCCTCTCAAACCCTACTGTGGCGATGGCGCTGAACGTTCTGACTTCTCAAGTTTCTTCTGAATGAGTGTGTGGGGAGCAAGCGTGTGGGGGATCATTTTATCATGGCGGGCGCTTCCAGGAATACCCATTCATCTCATACGCACCTTTGATTTTCTATTTCAAGATACCACATACTGCTTGGTTTTCCCCCGGTCAATCACGATTAATAGGCATTAATAATAAATTAATTTTATCTTAACACGCAATGAGATTAACATAAATTTTATTATTTTTCCCGGGTTGCAACATTACTGACCGAAGGTGAGGGAACCCAGACTTGTACCCTTGCTGCAACATAGTCGCTGATACACTGACAAGGACATACGGTGGCTCTCAAGCGGCAAGCTTTGGCAGCCATTTACATTTGAAACTTGCTATCCAAGCTTGGCACTGTACGCTACTGTAAACTACTGAGTCTTGCATCGCTTGCAACTTGGATTAAGTGGCATGAGCAGAGTGATCGGCATGTGTGTGTGCCCAAACCCTGAGCTGCCTTAACACGATTTCTAGCACAAAAACATGCTACGACCAAGGCCAGGACAAACTGGAGCGCGACTTTTTTTTGCCAGGACAACAAAGCAATCATGCAAACTGAGCCACTCAGCATTGATCGATCTACCATTATGCGACCTGTCTTGTCACTGATGATCGTCGGTGCTGAAATACGGTCGCGAATCTCGTTCAGATACCCAATGTCGATCTCACCTTTAAATGGCGAAACCTCTCCAGTCTATCATTTCGACCAAAAGAATAGTTGCATCGCGTCACCCACGCTGTTGCTTCAAGGTGTGTTTCCACCTACCGTCGCAACCGCCGCTCTTGCTGCACACCTACCTACTTTAGCACTAGCCATGTTGTGTTGGCATTCATGTGACGTCATCGTCCCTGGGTAAAAGCTTCCCTTCCCCCGAGTAAGGCGCAAATGTTTAGCGTGTGTTAATATTTGTCAATTCGGGCTAACAACCTCACGGCGTTTTCTCCCCCCGGATTAAACGCTCCAAACAAGGAGAAAACTTGACTAAATCTTCCATAGATCTGCAGGGGATCAAATAGACATCTCAAGATAGAGTTTCGGCTTACTTGTCGAATTCCAACATACAAGCCTTTAATTTTTTCAACAAAGTTTCAATCACAGTGAAACAGTGCGGATATTGAGCCTGTGGCAACTCTTGGTCATCTATGGGAGACAGTGTACCGTACAGTGTTCACTGTTTTACGCTGCAGCTTGCTATGTGGTGGTTTTCCCGCACCAACCACGCAACCATGCTCTGCAATGTGCGGGCTGTATCCCATGTGAGATCGACAGTAAAGTGGATCTACCATGTTTTAAGGGTCCCACTAACGTCCATCTACTTCTACTATAGGAATGAATCTATGACGATCTGTGGAGTAACATGCCGCCGGCTTCCGAGAGACCCCGCTTGGGGAAAACGTCCGCGACCGCCTTAGGATTCACCGTAACAGCAAACAGCACACAGGGCCTTGTTTGTTTGGTAAGGTAAATTTGCCTGGGTTGATGCCTGAGTGTGTGAGCAATCGACATGTCACTTCCTATTTATCCTTTGCTTGGACAAAGTGAAATATTGTTTCAATACTATTGGAGCTCATGCATAAGATCGGCCAGGCATCATTCTCGAGAACCATCAAATACAGCAGGCCTGATATTCAGAATATTGTTTTTTCTCTCTCGGTCATTGGCGTGAAGTCGAGATAAAAAATCTGTTGTTATGACGGGGACCCCTTCACGGGCATATTTAGGGGCGCTATCAAGAGGCGAACTAACGCGCGCCAAGATACAAAGGGGCCAAAGGCCGTGATTATGACTGACCATATCCGCGGGACAAGGATTCGCCACCAAATGCGCCGGGGCGCAAGCCACGGATGGTCTGACTGGATGGACACCTGTCGCCCTGTCCTTGCGGCTCTACCGCTCTACGAGAGGCTCACGCCATGAGAGGAGCTTGAAGCCACCAGTGAAGCAGAAAATTCCATTCCACTTCAACTTATCACCTTGCTGAAGTGTTAAGTCTTGTTTTCTTTTTCTTTTTCCTGCTCCCCGTGGTATAAAATGAAAAAAAAACCAGAGAACAGCTAAATAGGAACATCAAAGAATGTAAAGCATCCAAGTCAAAAATTGTGGCGGAAGTTTGGCGTTGAAGACAGGGCCAAAACTTGCGTCGGAAATAATGTGTGGCGTCCTTCAACCGTCGTTTGTTGATTTTCCTAAAACATCGTCGTGCATACGGCAACACGCAGACGCATATGCACCCAATTAATTATTTCAGACGCGACCACGGCATATATCCGTGGCTTATGCGCAGAGTAGTAGCGCTGTCGACAGTTCGTTTGTTTCGAATTATGTGTGTGTGTGTGTGTGTGTGTGTTTTTTTTTTTTTTTTTTTTGCGGTCTCTCAACGGATCATCCTCCGCATCCTCCACAAACTTGGAGGAGTGTATAAACTGTGTCTAGTGGGTACTTATGTGATAGTGACGGTAGAGCTATACAGTACCAAGTCTACCTACTCAGAGGAAGGTGCATTGATGCCCCATTATTTCCCGTGGTTTTTCTTCTCGTTTTACCGTTCTTTTTCTCTTCTTATCATATCTTCGGTACGGCAAATCTGATAACTGGGGGTATTCGGATTGCAACATTGACGCGCGTTCAGAATACAAAGCGGGACCAACGACTAACAAAAGGACTTCAACAGGATTTTTCCTCATTGTCATAAAAAGAATTTGGATGGAAATTGAGGCGATATACGGATACGTACTGCCTACACGCATCTACCCAAGAAGGTATTTGATTTACGGTATGTGATTTTTACTACTGTAACGTAGATAGGACCTGCTGATAAAGATCAGCACAGCCAAAGACGTGATGTGTGACGGGCGGTTGGTGGCTGGCTGATTACAAGATGGGGGCATTTGTTTTGCTCACAAGCACACACGGTGGTGGTAGTCAGTTATGTCGATCATAAAAAATAAAAAAAAATAAAAAAAGGGTGGGTACACACCACCTCTCCTTGCTCTCCTCCCTTTTTTCTGCTTTTTTTATGTTTAGTACTTTTTGCCTGCCTGAAACCCTGCCGATATTTGAGACTTGTTGAACCCTGGGTGCGTAATTCTACATGCAATTTGCTCGAGAATGCATTTCTCCAGTTATTTGATTTTATCTGTACGACGCTTAATCCGTTTCGTTTCTTGCTCAGTTACAGTAGCAGGCTGTCGCTACTGCACCCGGTTGGACATGGGTTGCTTGTCCCTTTGTGCCAAGAGCCGGTGTCTTTGACTTCCATGTCAGCTCCCCCATCCCCTTGTTCGATATTTCCTTTCCGTACTTCCGTAAGGCCAGAGAGACCCTGAACCAAACGAAAACCTAACTGCTGAGGTGCGTTCGCGACCAAAGAGTACGCGTATTTTGGTTGGTTCAGTCATCCAAGCAAATGATGGCAGATGCAACTTTTGTCCTGGTGCAACGGGATCCCTGACTTATTACCAACCTACATGACCTATTTCAGAAGCCTTTTTTCTTGTTCTTCGGTTTTCTCTTTCATACACTCACAGTATTGCAAATCTGATGCCCAAGAACCCATCCATCCCTCTTGCACCTTGTTTTTCTTCTTTTTTCCCTTGGTAAACTGACTTGGACATTGATGCGGAACATCATCGGATTTCACCACTTGGCGCACGAACCCTTGCACAATACTGCAGAGAAACGGATTTGGAAGGTAGAACAGCGTGCCTAGCGGCGGAGAATTCGTGACTACCTCACCTTAGGTACCGTACCTTGCCTTAGCGATTCAAATTCAGCGTAACACGAACGACAGACAACCTAGAGGTCAGTCACATCAACGGGATAACACGAGATTTGATGCCTTTCAAGGCTGATCCCCCGTCCTTTCATTTCATCTCTGGCAATCAAACCTCTCCACACGCAAGAAAGCAAGCAAAACTACTCGGACACTTTCCCCAGAACCACTCACTGTACTTTTTGACAGCTGAGAGTGGAAGAGCCCCGCCAAAAGTTCCACCATCTTCTTGACGGCTCCACTAGATTTCCGTGGTTTTATGGTGTCCCCAGACGTTGTTGTTGTTGTGATAGCCCGCCAAACACACAATCGTGGAAGGTGCAGATTGGACTCTTGGTCCGTAAAAAAAAATAAAGCCACATGAATTTTTCTCGCTTATGAATCGCAGCATTTCCCTCCCTTTTGAGGTCTATTTTTCTTATTTCTCTTCAGAAACTACGCCCTCTGGAAGACATAATTCATCCTCCACGGTTGAGCATTTCGTTGACTTGAACACCAGCCAGCGAGAAGAAACCTCGTGCGGGAAGCAGATAAACTGGGAAGGTACTCGGCTTCGCCAAAAAATCTCTGTTCGCCATCTTCACAGAGAGTCTCCCACTCGGACAGTTGACAGTGCAGACGGCACCCTTTGAGATTGCTCTCACCCTGTTTGGTACCCAACAGCATCCAAACGACCTGAGTGAGTAGTTTTCAGCCGCAACCTCGAGCTGGACCAACATACCACCAAGATACGACGTACACCCGGTTGTGGCAACTCCCTTGACGAACCTAGGTACCCACCTGCTTGCGGCGGCTTGCGCATTCAAGCTGCCTCAGTCTCCATTTTGAGCTCAGCTACCGATAATTTGCGAGGGGAGGATTTTGAGGACATCATCAACATCGTGCAGTTTGGCAGCAAGTTCATCATGTCGAGCTTCGTCCCCTCATCGTTTCGGCCATCGCCAGGCTCGGGCACACTGCGTCATGGAAGATTCGATCGCTACCATATGGACGACAAGGGCAAATCAGCCAGATCCTCGCCGCATCGGAACGACCATTACCAAGACCACGAAGATGATGACGAGCAGTTTGTCATGTCGGTTGCGGGTACACCAATCAAAGAGGAAACTCCCAAGCTAAACGCCCATCGACAAAGTAATTTGGCTAGCTCGTGGGCAAGCTTCGAATCTAAGGATTCTCGAGATTCGAAAACAACCTCTGGTATGTTGAGAATTTTGGCTTCTGCAATCCCTTCACTTTCCTCGAGTCTATGGAGCATGAAATGCAACGGTGCAGTATCTGCTACCGATCTCAGTCTGTGTGTGGGCTGCGTGGTTTTTTCCTCTGGTTGTTTTCTTTTTTTGGTTTGCGCCCCCAAACACCCAAAAACAGCCCATCCCTGCCATAAGCCCCCCCCCCCCCCCCCCCCAACCCAGCCAAAGGGTGGCGTACGGGCCGCCGATCGCGGGGTAGTTACCCGCCGTGTACAGCACCATGCGGTCAAACAGGGCACATCCCCAGCACCTGTCGGGTCCTTAATGGCCGCCCAAGAAAGGGTCCACTACCCATGGCGCCATGTCTCAGGGTTTCCTAGAGGTGACTTCGTCATCACACAGGAGCTTTGCATACGGCACACTAGGGTTGAACAAGTCGTCAAAGAGAGACCCTTACAGCATTGGTGGCATGCCTAGCGGCCAAAACTCATGGAGATTCCTAATAGTCCCCGGACAACACCATTCCCGTTGCACTCCGGATTATGGGCTATGCGTGGTCGCCGAGTGCACTTGTCTCTACAACATGCGTCCGCTTATCGCGCTAAAAAAAAAAATCCAAAAAATCCTATGAGCTACTGCGTCATCCTTTGCTTCTAGAAAGTCATTAATTCGCCTGCCGGCTTTTACAAACCGTCTTGGCATTTGTTTTTTTCTATCCACCTATCTATCTATATCTTTGGGACTGCCTAAACTGTTTATTTTTCGAAACTGACATTGTCAATTCGGCCGCCTTTTATAAGATGACCTGCAGTTAACCGCTTCAGAGATGACAACCGGAAAATTAGACGCCGATATGGAACGCAGTCGACCGATTGCTATCGAGATGCCGGCGAAGCGGATGGTCGGAAACCAGCAGGCACCAACCCCGACGGCGCCGTTGTCAGCACGGGGAGATTTGCCAGGGTGAGTTGCGTGCAGAACACTACATAGAATGTATCATTTTAATGATCATGTCTAAAGGCTATCAATCGCTTGCACCGCACTGTCTAAGAGATAAGGAAGCTAACTTGCGTCACAGGGGCTATTTTCCTGAACACGAAGATCGGAAGCGTGTTCATCGTACCCATCCTTTTCATGCAGACATCAAGGAAGCCCGGAAGAAATCGATTGCCAGGGCCGGTGTGGACTGCAGCCCAGAGCCTGGAGATAGCTCACAAAGGCAAGGCGGTTCATCCAACACTTTATCCTCATCGGTAACTGCCGGATTGGCTGCTCAATCTGGCGGGTCTGGAAGCTCCGGCCTCATCAGTGCCATGGCAGCAAAGAGCCACTCTTCCTCTTTTGATAAGTCTAGCTCACCATCGATTTCCGCGTACAACCCTACTGGCGCCGAGGACAACCTGCTGCCGATGGGTAAATACTATCCGACAAACTGGGAGGCCCGCAAGAAAGCGAAACGGGCGAAGCAGGCATCAGCAAAGGAGCAACCGCATCACGGGGGAGCATCCCCCGATGGTTACTTTCCCAAGCATCCTAGCCCTTCGATGTCACCTAGTGTTGCCTCTTCCTCATCATCGGTCATGTCAAAACCCGAGAACCCCGCTGTAACGCGGGCGAAAGCACCTCAACTCAAAGGTCACAGCCGGTCTGATTCCGAAGCTAGGCGTCGTCTGCAGCAATACCAGCGCGATATGATTACACAGACTAGCCTGGGCGCTCACAGGGTCCTCGGCACCCAGATCCAACAACTTGGTGCGGATGAAGTTTTCCAGGCGCTTAATCAGCTCCCGGCTCTTCATAACTTGCACCTACCTCCCAGGTCTCGTGGGGATATCTCGTCGGGAACATCACAGTTGCCCGCCAGCGCACTTGCCGGGAGTTATCTTACGGCTGTTCAGTATAACATCCTGTCCAAGCCGGCCTCTCCTCGCCTGCAACCCCTTGGAAGCCCCGGTGGTCCAGTGACGCCCATGGATCTTAGTTCAGCATCCGATGACAAGAGCTTGGGGGCGTCAGGACGACCAAGGATGCCCGCTACCATCAACACAGCACCAGCCCGCGATCGACGACATATAAGTCAAGGATCATTTCCTTTTGGACAAGTGGATTCGTGAATCCAATCATTTTGATATTGCATACGGTTGGAGAAGTCACATGAAGAACTGCATACATATTGGTCATAGAGGAGTTTTTTTTTCTTTTTCTTTTCCCTGCTCGTCTTTCTATTTGGTCTTTAAAAATGGACACAGCCCCTTGTATCTTGATACCCCACTTGAATTTACCACAGTACTCTTTGCAGAGTTCATTTGCACAATGCCTTGACTTTCTTATTCTAGCTTTCGATCTTAAATACCCTCACTCCACTGATTTGTCTGAGTATTTGGATCAACACACAATATCAAGCTTGCTTGGCCCACCGGACACCCTCCTCTCATTTCTTGACCCTCGAGTGTGCATGACAGACACAAAACAGAGGGACCTTTGGAAGTAAATGAAGTTGAATGAATGCGAAACATGATACTGGATGATAGACGAATACATACAATAGACAAGAGAAATGGAACAGGTTCCGCTTCATAGCCCGAATGCCACTTTGAGTTGGCATAAGAAATACAGCAAGTCAACAATACCGGGTAACTTCAATACCTAGCTTGTATCATGCAAATGTGTGACTAATGTCAGCAGTTTGACAATATGGGATTTTTTCCGGAATCGCAGGCTATACATAGCACGCAGAAAAAGACAAATTTGAATATAGCCCAGTATAAACGGGAATTATTTCTATGTATGTACGCTTGAAATAACGGTCGCTCAATGTCCACTAAGCTTTCAGCACGCTTTGATTCTTTTTTTTTTTTTTTTCGCAGTTTGATTTCGACGATGCATCAAGCAGGCTGGCAATAATTAGCAGGGAAGCTACCCTTGCGCCCATCAATCTCGCCCTCCCACCAATCATCAGCCGTCTGGGTCTTTTTGATGATTCTAATCCGATCGCCAGCCTCGAATGACAAATCACCCTTGCCCTGTCCCGGGAACGCAAACATGGCGACCACAAACTCGTCCGGCGGTTTTGCGGCGGGGATGCGCGGTTTCGGCGGCGGCGGCGGTGGGGGCTTCTTCTTGGCCGCGATGGAGGCGGCACTGATGCTGGATGACGATGGTTGGCGATGGGGTTGCGGGTGGCTGTACCCGCCGGGCGTGTTGGCGGGCGAGTGCGAGGGCCGGTCGTGGCCGAAATAATCGACCGGGCCCTGCGTTCTTGGACGGACGACAAGCGGTGCCGATGACGGCTCACCGAGTGCCGTTGCCGTTGTAAAGTCTGTAGCGCGGAGGTGGGCGCCCCCGAGACCCGGACGCGGGGTAGGCTGGGCTGGTGGCGCGGGGGCGGGCGCCGAGGACATGCGTTGGAGCTGGCCCTTGGAATCGTTCCTAGGTATGAGGCCGGTCGAGGTGCGGCGTAGGCCGTCCGGTTGGGGCGGGGCGGCCACGCGGCGGGCCCCAGGCTGCTCGGGCTGCTCGGCAGGTAGGCGCATTGACATGTGAATGGCCTTGCCGCGCGAGACGCAGCCAATCTGTTCCATCTCAGCTTGGACTGGCTTGAAATCGGCGGTCCAGTCGGCGACGACCTGCTCCATAGGTGGCGGGGGCGATGGGAAGCCGACTTCCTCGCAGTAACCGTTCAGGAAGGTGTAGTAAAGCCCGAGAAGCTTGTTTTGTATAAGAACGTGACAGCCGAGCAGGGGCGGAACCATGCTGAATGCGGCGTTGACGATGTGCGGTAGCGTCTCCCGCAAGTGCCCATCCGCGATGTGAAATTCCTAGACAATTCAAAGTCAGTATGATGCCCGGTTATCACTCGAGCCAATCCCTTGCTGATGCTCCTAATCAGCCGCGATTCGACGCACCTCTGCCAAGTTGTTCATGTCTTCCTGCGCCTTGACCAACTGACTTTCTTCCTTGGGCGTCTTGCTAGACTTTCTCGCGAGCTTGTTCACCTTGTCTTGCTGCTTCTCGTAGTCAAGGCGCTTGTTCTCCCGCTTTTTGATAGTCTTGCGAATAGGCTGTATGCAGTCCCTAGCATCTGTAGCCGGCTTTATGACACGAGGTTCTATCTGGCCAATCTCCTCCATCAGCTCGTCCTTGAGCTCGCGATAAACTTCGCACAGCCTCAGGGTGCGCTGTAGCTGGGATTCGGGTGTCGGTATCATCTCCTTGCCGTGGCCATCGGTCGCCCCAACGATTGGGTCGTATAAGCCTTCATATTCGGTAGCTATTCCAAGCTGTGAGTTTACGAGGGAAATCCAGGCCTCTCTCCAAGACTTTGCGCTATCGATGATCTGTGGAAGGGCGTGAAAGATGGTTAGATGAGGTGCGAAGACTGTAACGGCAGGGGGATCATGCTTGGGGTAAGATGGGCTGGGTGGGAAGCTTGGACAACTCGCCTTAACAAGGATTTTGTCGGCATCCTCAAAATCGCTCAGCATCAACGAGACTTTGGCATTGTCGCCTGGCCCCTTGCCCACCAGTTTGCCCCATGATCTCGACACCGACTGCATCCTGTGGTCGTGGTCGCAATGGTGCTTGAACTTCTTGTGTTGCTCTGTACAATTGACTCTCGGCAAACCAGGTACGCGGGAGAATTGGTGTTCAACACTCGGGAAAGGAGGTGGAACGCTAAGTGTGGCGTCAAGCCCAAAGCAAAGTGTCGGAGTGTGGGGAACGAGCCGGCTTGAGATGAGAGGATGGTTGGTGGCTTTGAGTCTAGTGTGTGGGAGGATTGACGGTTGAAGTCATGCCCAGTCAAAGACGCGCAGCACCAATCTCCCCTTACGTAGGGCCGAGAGAGTGTAAAGCTGCGTGTGGGTGAGGATTGGGTTTGTCTGTACAGACTTGCGTGTCGTGTTCCAATTTTGGAGGCCAAATAGCCTGTTTCCAGGATGATGATGGTGGGGCACAGGCAGCCACTGCAGCAGAGGAAGACTGTGCGGGATCCTGGCGCACGCAGTGTTCGGCACAAGCAACAAGCTTGGGGAATACAACCATGACCGAGATTCAACCAAGAAAAATGTTAAGTAATTACCTTCCCGCCTTGCCTACCTACCTTAGATAGCTAGCTATCTACATCATCAATCATCCGAATCTCTTACTGCGAGACAACTGGGTTGACTCCAACCGCCCATCTTTCCAATCTAGGAGAGAACTGTGTGGGGGGGATTTTGATGGCCATTGAAACGCAGAGACGAACGCTACTTGGCATTTTGTTGACCGCTAGCTACCATAATCGAAAACTATGATGGCTTTTACGACTATTTTTCTCAATAGTCAACAAGCATGTACCCAGTCCCTAGGCAAGCAAGACGTAGTACATGTCAGATGGCAAGCTGGTCAGTAATACGGGAAGCTTTTTTAAGTTATCCGCAACGGGAGACCGACCGTGGCGGGGATGTCCCAGAAGCCACTCACTGGTAGCCGAAACAATGCACCAGTAAGGGGAGACAATTGCCCCAGCCTTACCTCCACGTCAGTGGAGGCCTTGGGCGCCTGGAGTGGAAGGGGAAATACGGCGGGGTTCTCGTATGGGTTTAGCCCAAAGAAGCATCTACTATGTACGTGCTTCGTAGAATTTGTGTGGAGATGCACGTAATAGCAATCGCTAGATGAAAACATCTTCTGTTGCTATACACTCGAGCAAGCTCATCAGTTACCCCTTGAAAATTTGGGTGTCCACAAACAGGCAGACAAAAACTAGTATATCTGACCAAAAGTTTGAATTTCGCTGAAAGTAATTGTCGCACCCGGCCATCGTCTGGCAGAAAAACATTGGAACCTGACGGGGTCTCTTACATTATTTCCAAAGAGGGAAACAACAATTTCTCCAATTGCTCGGCCTGGAGATCCATATTAAGATGCGGTTGGCCAATAATAACACCTCAGCGGGGCCTTAACTGGCAAACAGACAGAAATTAATTGTGGGCTAATTTACTTCAATCGCATCAAGGCACAAACATGCGTTATCAAAGCCTTCAACCAACGCGCCTTCGTCTGAAAGCTACATCTTTGTAGATATGAGAGAGTCGCATGTGTTTGCTTCTAATACATGAATTTGATTTGAGATTAACCCATCTTAAAAGGATTCCCAATTAGGTGAACATCGTTTGCAAACCCGTCCAACAAACATGTCATTGAGATGCTCTCCAGAAAGCCCAAGATGGAATCTGTATACACCATTTCACACGGTGCTTTGGGAGGCGCTGCCTGGAATATGGCTTTATCCCCTGAGCTGAGAGACTCAGGATCATCTGACTCTGAGGCAGAGCGATCAGAACCGCTGCTGCCCGCTTCGAATGATTCATCAAGCGAAGACGACAAGGACGGCGACGACAACGAAGACGACCACGAAGCAGAAGAGGAAGATTCTGAGGAGGGCGACATGTCCGACTCAGATAGTAGCTCTTCTTCCTCCGAGGAGAGCCTCAAGTCGACATCTGGCACGAGCTCTTCGGCACCCCCCAGGAGCAAATCGGCGTCTAAAAATGTTGACAGAGTTCTCGCTGAACAGATGCAACTCTTGCAGCTCAGCCCGAACGTCAATGAGCTATCTGAGATCAAGACCGTGCCTCTTTTCACAGAGAGTGTTCGCAGGCGCGCGGTAGACTTGGCTCCTTCTAACTCGAGCCCTTTCCCGCAGTACGGCCTGCTTGGGGGAGTCACCTCCGGCGCCAACGAAGATGAGGTACCGGCAGATCCGCGAGTATTCTACAACATTGCGGCTCCGTCAAGCGTATTTATCTGTGGTAGTCAAGGGTCTGGCAAAAGCCACAGCCTGTCATGCTTGCTTGAGAACTGTCTCATTTCATCGCGTGCAAACGTCTTGCCCAGGCCACTAACTGGAGTCGTGTTTCACTACGACACCTTCGTCTCGGATAACGGCGGCGAGCCCTGCGAGGCTGCATATTTGGCTTCTAATCGGAATGTGAAAGTCCGGGTGCTTTGTGCGCCCACAAACATTAAGACGATCAGGGTAAGCTTGACCCTGTAAAGACCGAGAGATAAGACCTTACACTCACCCCTTCCCCATACAGAGAGTATACTCTAGAATCCCTCATGTGACCGTTGAGCCTCTTCGCCTGAATGAGAGCGATCTGAATACCAAGCGCATGATGTCCCTGATGGCAGTAGATGACACGCAGGGCATCCCGCTTTACTTGCATGTCATCCAGCGCATTCTGAGAGACCTGCGACTGGAACAACAAAAACAACCTGACAGAGCCGATGGACGTGTTGCTCCTTTTCAATACGCAAAGTTCAAGATGCTTCTCGAGCAGGAGAACATGACGCCGGCTCAGCTGGCGCCGCTGAAGCAGCGTCTTGATACACTCGAAAGCTTCATGGTTGGAAAACAGGTTCATGCGTACAACTCGGCAAACGTAGGCGTTGCTCCTAAGAAGATCAAGGCCCGGAAGAACGAGCAAGGAACCGATTGGAGCCCCGAGGTATGCCTGCAAACCCTTCCATCCCAATGTCCTTTTTACGGAACAAGCAAACCACTAACCCTCGCCTAACCACCTCAAGCCCGGAAAATTGACAGTTGTTGACTTGTCTTGTCCCTGTGTACAGGCACAGACAGCCTGTTCACTCTTCAATATATGCCTCAGCTTGTTTCTCGAGCAAGATACCAAAATCGGACGAGTCGTCGCACTCGATGAGGCTCACAAGTATATGGGTGGTGGCACAGAGGGTACAGAGTCACCGGACTCTCGCACTCTGACCGAAAATCTTCTGCAAACGATCCGGCTTCAGCGCCACCAAGCCTGTCGCATCTTTATTTCAACCCAGGAGCCCACCGTCTCGCCGGCCCTTCTTGACCTTTGTTCCGTCACTATCGTGCACAGGTTCACATCTCCAGCATGGCTAAAAGTGTTGAAGCAACATTTGGCAGGTGTTAGCTCCTCGTCGTTGATGCTGGAGAAAGCATATGGAGGCGGCAATGGCGAGGATGACGGGGAAGGCATTACTGCGATCAAGCTGCGAGACAGCAGTGACTCGGTCTCCGCTGACCCGGCAGTGGAGGTATTCTCGCGCATCGTCAAGCTGCGTGTGGGCGAGGCGCTTGTGTTTGCTCCCAGTGCCGCCATAGGCGTCAATGCTCACACCCGCAAGCAACGGAGTGAGGGCTCTGCTTTCCGCAAGCTGGGCAGTGGTATCCTCAAGATTCGGACTCGGGCCCGAGTCACTGCCGATGGAGGTCGGAGTATTATGGCGGACTAATCTAGATCTTATCGGATTCAAAACTTCCGGAAGGATAGAACAGGACAGCGACTGTCAAGATTAGATGATAGACAAGAAAGATGATAAAGGCAAGGAGGGATTAGTGAACAGAAATGCCGAAATCGTGTGAGGAGGCCAACACGCAAAGACATGGAGTTAAGATCTCGATAGACTGTAAGACCACTGGGCTGGTGGCACGAAGACACTGTACCTCGAACTTTATCTAATGGTAAACCAGCTGCTGGTGATGGCGCAGTGCCTTGCACCTTTATTGCCTTGACCCTTGCGAAAAGCATTCAAAAAGGTATTTACTATGCAAGCCTTTGTCCCTGTCTAAAAAAAGTGTGAGAGAGCTAACTCCGCTTTTGTCATGCGGAGGTTGAATGTCACATACCTATGATTCCCCTTGTTACAGACATCCTCGCCCTGCACCGAACTATCCGTGGCTTTTCAACCCAACCCCAAGCCTCATCTCGAAGATAGAGAACGATTGATTTGAACTCAGATAGGCCTTCTATTCGTTTCCTAGGATCCAACCACTGTCTCCTTCCCCTAAAAGTGCTCGCCTGTTCGTCTTTGTCTTTGAGAGTGGGATAGTGCCAAATACGAGTGATACTGCAGGAGCAGGGACTGCGGTTGGCGCCTACCAGTGCACTAATCCTGATTTGGACGAGTACTTAGGTTCACCAGCGTCCTGGGCGCCGATTTATGTATGGAGGACAGCCAGCGGCTACTACTGTAAAGAAGACCAGCACGGTACCGCTTCAAGTCCGGAGCAATACCAATCACGTGCCCACGCGATCTATTTTAGTAGTATTGAGCTGCTCTACCCTTATACAAAACTAGCCATAAGGCACAAGGTTTCTGGTGAAAGAATATTTTTCGATACTAGCACAACAGAAGTACCCCGATATTCGGGTCAGCGACCTGCCGGTATTCGATCGCCAAGTTTGCTCGAGAAGTCTAAGGGGTGACAACATGTTAGGAATAAAACGTAGCCGGGTGCGTTGTAAATCATTAAGGTTTTTGATCAGGGGTTAAATTATATTATACGGAGTATACCCAAATCAATAAGTTCCGAGTTATTCTTTTTCGGCTGAACAATGTTGGATTGCAGAAGTACCGTACATTGAAAAAATACATAAGAGCTCTCTACAGGGGGTTGACTGATTACTTTGCAGGTGCCAGTGCTCTACAGTGTCCACGTCTAGCTACTCCGTACCTTATTTCGGTTGACTGCCGCGTAAACTATGCGCTCAGCAATCCTCCATCCTCGCTTGGTCGATTGTTCTTTCCCAACAATCAAGACAGCCGATAAAATCTAGTGAGTAAGGTAGGTACAAGGTACAGCCCGAAATAAATCAGGAAGGCGATGTACCACTCTTCAAACACACCAGAGTGTACTCGTACAGGAGAGCAGTTGTTCGTAGGTAAGGTAGTCGGCTACCTTAGTAGTTGGTAGTCGCCTCGCGCTTTGGTATTCTTCCGCTTGGTTTGCTCCGTACAGCTGCACAATTGCTTTCACATGTTGCCACAGACAGACTAAAAGATTGGGGTTCAACGGTTAATGGCTCACCGCGAAAAAAAGTGCGCCAGTGGATATACTTCCGACAAAGAAGCAAAATCTAGTCGAAAATCCTCAACTGTTTGCATCGTACTCAGAAAGTTGTCTGGTGAACGAGTTCCGTATTCTTCGTCCCGATATTCACTTGTGGATGTCTCCCTAACCTACAGTCGTCGCGCCATTCCAATCAATACGGTACGACTTTGACGCGCTACCCAAAGTCCCCTGATGAACTATTGCGCTTAGCCTTTTCGCTTGGGCCCGAAGGCAGACTTGCGGGATGGTGCTAGGAGCACACCTAAAACTCGTTACCGTTGGGATGAACAGGCGCTTATGCAGCGGCAAGCCTCCCCAGGTCAGGGCTTCAAAGCTTCACCGACCTTTTTATCTTGACCACTTGGATCACGGTTCCCGCACGTGCATGCAAAGACGATCATGTACACATCAGACGGCAGCTGTTTGCCTGCTAGCCCCGCCAAGAAGCAACAGCTCCGGCTGGCAAAATGCCATTTCTTTGATCCCCGGCTCGTGTTTTCCGAGCTCCTGACATTGCTCCTGGTCCCTCAGACAAAAACCTTGGGTGCGCCCGGGCTGCGGACATTGGCTGTTCGGAGCTCCCACCTGCATGTCCGGGCCCTGTACTACCCACCAGCTTCAAATATCTTGTTGATGGCCGTCTCAATTCAGTGATTTTGAACATCCTGCTCATCTTCTCATTTACTCTGCTTTCAAATATACTGGTAGAAAAGGACAAAACCGCCTATAATACAAAAGCGTACAGACAGCCAAACAAAAACCAGCCAGCAAGATAATTATATATTCAACCAACCATGGGGAGTAAGTTTACACCGTGGCTTATGCAGGCCATAATTGACCTATCAGCTCGCTAACCTCCATCTCTTCAACGCAGTCTTTGATACCAACGACTCCTGGGAGGTTTGGACTGAGGTCTCGGGCGTCCAGCGTGACCGCGCCCTTGAGCTCGTTCATGATCATGATTACTTCCTTCACACGGCAGACCCTCAGTTCGTCTCGTACCAGCCCGAGACTATCGACACCAAGGATGGCCTGACGAGGCTGCCAGCCGACATGCATGCCGATTCCACGGGCCCGACCCAGTGCTACGCAGTCACGGACAACATCCCAGGCCCCATCGCCAAGCTGCTGCCCGGCAAGTCCACCGCCGTCAACCACTACCAGCTCACCAACACCACCCAGGGCATGTTCATCAACTTCAAGGGCGCCATGGGCCTGGTCTCGGACCGCAAGATGACTATCCGTGACGCCGGAAACGGCAACATCAGGATCGTTCAGGAGGTCGGCCTCAAGTGCAAAAAGATGATGCTGGGCGTTCTTAGGGGTCAGTACGAGCAACACTGGAGGAGGATCCACGAGGAGTACGCCAAGAAGATGGGCGGTGATGTCGTCGGCCACTCGGATGGTCTGACTTCTGCTTGATTATGATATCCATTCCTGGCCTGTCGTGCTGGGTTATTATTTCTTTCTATGGCCGATTTCACATGACATCATCCCTTCCATGGTACTTAGACTCTAGAGGACAAAAGAATAGTGTGCGTAAATTGCAGCCGTCCATTATTTCAAATAGACCCCTTTTATGGGCGACATGACATAGTCTGCTGGTGAAAATATCAGTTATTTTTTGATCAAAACTGTCACTTCTGGAGGTGATATAACGGGTGATTGTTACTTTTACTCATCTTTCATTGATAACGCGATCAAACAATTCCCAATGAATATGCAAACACAATATGTGGCACAATATAAAAAGTAGGTAGCCAATACTTTGGGTTACTTCAGTTGCAAACTTCTGCCTGTTTTTGGTCCACTTATCCCGATTGTTTTCTGATCGAGTTCTTTTCTCCAGGCAAACATGCAGTCTATTTCGTTCTTTCCTTGCAAACATTTTCTCGAAGTCGAGGCAACTCCATTCATCCAGTGAACTGGAGAAGTCTTTTTTTTTTGTTTCATTTCTTTCATCAATCAACATCTCGGAGAAATACCTGGTCTAAAGTACCTTGAATACACAATATTTATTCAAGAAACAATATCAACAATCAGAAAAAACAGTCAAGGAAGAACAGAAATTATAAAAACAACAAGAACCTTTTAAGTTATTGCGCTATAACCATTCAGACAAAAGAATCATCCTTCAACCAAGCACCTTGACTTCTCAACATCGATCTGAGAACCAGCCTCAACAAGGCCTGCCCTTTTCACCACCATATCACACTCCCTTCCCCCCCAGCAAAACCCCCTCAATGGCCGGAGACGAACTCCCGCCGGCCGAAGCTGCCGAAGCCGCCACGCTCCAAGCTGTAGCTAACAGCATCCTGTCCGTCTTGGAAATCAGTCCGCTCGCGCTCTCCGACGACAAGGTTCGCAGAGTGTTGGCCGTGCTGGCCGCAACGCAACGCGAGTGGACGACGGCCGCGACGCTCCACCAGCCCGAGAAACTCCGCGCCGCCAACGAGGAGATAGACAGCCTGGGCTACATACTGGTGGAGAAGCGGGCCGCCATGAACCTGCTGCTGTGCAACGTGCGCCGGAAGCAGACGTGGATTGACACGCTCGAGGGGCGGGTGCTGGACACCGAGGCCGTGGTTGAGAGCCAGAGGCGCTGCATTGAGGGGCTTGAAGATGCCGTTCGGGATCTGAGGGCGGTATGTGACAGTGTTTGTGAGTCTGACGTGAGCGATACGAGAGAGGGTGGCGATGATGAAAGCCCTTGTCCCGACGGGATTTTAAAAACAGTACCCGATCTCGCCAAGGCACTGGAAAAGATAAGACGTTCGCTGGTCAGTATTCAGGCTTCGCTGGCTGCCAGTAAAAATAGCGAACTCCCGGTCGTCAAAGCTCCTCGTTGAGCCAGGGGTGGTCGAGGAGCTGCTTGGGCGTCTTCCGGTCCTCGGGCCTCCATCGGACCATACTCCACACCAGGTCCTCAAAAGAGTCGTTCTTGAGCGTGGGCTCATGCTTCTGGCCGGTACATTCCATGCGCGGAATCCCTGTAATAATATCAAAGCTTCGGTTAGCGACTCACAAACAAAGCGATGGGGGAAGCTTATTGGTCTGAACAAGACAATGTAGCCGATTGAATAACAAGAGAAAATTATGATAACAAACCTTCTGGTGTAAAGTAACGTTCACTAAAGCGTCCTCGCTCCAGCATGTCCATAGGTGGTGGTCCGATTGTTGATACGATGGAAGCTATGTGTGACATGGGGTCCCAATGAAGGAGAGGATCGTCACCGTCACAATCAGGGGATCCATTGATGAGGTATTCACGGCGCCATAGCTTCCAGAGCTAAATCACAAATTGCAGGTCAGTTGTCCACGCATTCGCCAACCATGATCAACAAACAGCTCTTGAGAGGGACGTGTACTAACCATCAGGCCCAGGTTCCAAACATCAGCAGCAAATGCCACCTCAAGACCCAAAAGCACCTCAGGTGCCATATACATGGACTTTGGAGTACCCTCAGGATCCCAAACCTCATACGCCACCCTCGACTGGCCAAAGCTCCCCAAAAGAACCTTGGAAAAGTTTGTCGTGTTGCCGAGCTTGTCCTCGTCGAACGGCGTCGACCGGTAGAGCTTAAAGTCGGTGCAGTCCCTGGCCGTGACCGTCTTGACGTGGGGCCGGGCGGTCGTCGTCCTGCTCGGCGGCGTCCTGATCAGGCCCAGCGTCTCCCTGATGACCGTCTCGTCCAGCGGCACCCTGTACCCGACGTTGGCCTCGCAGACGTTGCCGTGCACGAGCCCGCACTCGCCGTGCAGGTAGTCGAGCCCCAGCAGCAGCTGCTTGGTGCCGCGCCGGAGGCGGTGGTTGCGCCAGCACGCGCTCGAGCAGACCGTCGCCCAGTACCTCCACATGAGCTTCTGCACCAGGCAGGCGTGGCGCTCGTCGTTGGGGATCACGTCGGACGACGGCGTGCTCGTCGCGCCGCCCGGTCGTCGGATCGGCTCCACGGGTCGGGTGTGATTGATAAAGGGATAGCCTGGGTGCTTGGGGTTGGCGTGTATCGACATTCGGCGTTGGCAATCCTCCAGTCGGTCGGACTCGGGGGAGAGTCGGGTGCAGATCTTGAGCGCCACAAAGGTTTCTGACCTGAGGTCGAATGCCATCCAGGCTGTGGAAGAGTCACCCCAGCCAAGCTTGATGAGAGCTACGTACAAGGAGAATACGGGATAATTTGTTAGTCGGTCGGCATAAATCAGGGGCTGATATTGGATGGGAATTTGATTCAACTCACTTTGGTAAGAAGTGCCCTTGAGGATCTTGCCGAGCTCTACGGGATAGAAATCGCCCCTGGCGAAGTTTCTGTGGTTTTCCTCCTCGAACAGACTGCCATCATCTTGAAAGTTGGGGCACTTGAACGTCGGAACTCTGTACAACGCGGCTTGAGATGGCTTCAAATGCTCACAGAGCACTTTGGTCTCCCTCTTGAGACCATCACGGACCTTCTTGCCGCGGAACTTCAGATCTTGGTATGAGCGAACGAAGCAATTATTTTTATGGGATGATGGCACCCTCGGTTCGAGCGGATCCTGGGGCGTTTCGCGTGACCATGTCTTTGCCAAGACATATAGATGAGCGTTCATGTTTGCCATAGACTGCGATTTGGTGGAGATCAAGGCTGATCCTGGAAATAGAGTCGATACGAAAGCTTCGTAAAATGAATTCGGTCGATTCAAAGCTCTAGTGACGCTGTAGCGACAAAGGAGGCCATAAAGACCCAAGAGCAAAATGTTATAGAAAATAGGGTCTTATCCCTTGTTGTGCATGAATTCGCACATCCGGTCTGCAAGTGATTGCAAAAAGAAAACCACAAAATTGTTCACTAGGCAACGCCTGGCCCGAAAGTTCAAGGAAACGCACCATGTGCATTGAAGTTCTAGAGGTGTAGGTCGTAGTATTAAGCACACATGTCTAGTCTAGAACAAAACTCTAAATCTGTATGCACGTCCACTACAGCTCTCTATAACGTCACCCTCTGCTCGACAAACTTAAGCTCGCCGAATGTCTCCTTGATCTCGGGAATGGCGGCCAGGTTCTCGAGGTACGTGATGACTGTCGGAGCAGACTTGCGCATCTCGGCGTCCAAAAGGGAGCTGCTAGCAAAGAACAGGGGAGCAAAGACCATGAGGTCGGCATAGGTGATCTTGTCACCGACAAGGTACTTGCCGTTACCCTTGGAGAGGGTGGCCTCGAGCTTGCCGAGGGCACGCTCGATGTTGGCGACGGAGCTCTTGTAGCGGTTCTCGTCGGCCGGGTACAGCTTGATGACGCACATGACGAAGACAGGCATGGTGTTGGCTATGAGCTCGTTGTCGGCGAAGAAGGCCCACTCCATGATTTTAGCCTTGGTCTTGGCATCGGCGCCGAGCAGCTGGTCGGCGATGTTGCCAGCGGCAGCGGCGTAGTAGGCCATGGCCGCCGACTCGGCTACGCAGAATCCGTCTGCGGTCTCCAGAGCGGGAATCTTTCCGAGGGGGAACTTGGCCAAGAACTCTTCCGACTTGTTGGTGACGCCCATCTGGAAGTTGGGTGCGCTCTCGATCTCGAGGCCGCCAAGCTTGCCGAGGACGTGAACCTGCATTGTGAGTCATTGGTTAGCTGCGAGATTTCTACGTACGATCGACTGCGGAGCTGTAGTGTAGATCGCATGATGTTATAACAGCGGCCTAGCAACATCAAAAACTTACCCTGGCGACACGAGGGTCATTGGGCCAAGAGTAGGTAGTAGCGAAAGGAGCCATCTTGTATGTATTTGATTTTTGATTTTGATTTTGTTTAGCTGGGGACTATCTGTTCCTGTAGTAGTTGAAAGGGCGAGATGAGGGTATCTTGAAGGTGTCCAGCACAAAATACTGGCACGACCCAAGGCTAAGATTTCTCAACAGCCAGCCAGGCCACTCTTATAACTACGAGCTAAAGTGGGATGCCGTCGGATCCCACAGGAGATGGAGGGGTCTGTTTCCTCGTGAGACCCTGCATTGACATGACTTGGAACCGGAAGAAGCAGAGGGAACCAGGAGCTATGGCCAGTCAAGAAAGAACATTCAAGCCACTACCCCGCTAGCACCCGGGCCACGGAAAAGGGGAAGGAACCACATATGCTAAACGAAAACAAAAGAAAAAGTACATTGGCGTCCTTTGGGTTTCATTGATTGGAAGGTCAAAGGGCGAGAAGCTTCTCGAAACCAGATCCATGCCGCCCGCCCTCCGACCCGCTGAATGAGGGTGCCCTGTGATTCCTTTGAAATCCGGCGGGGTTTTATTGGTGTTTTTGTGGCATTGAATATTGTACTATGTTGCTTCCGAGACCCATATTGCCTCAACGGACGTGAATTGTGGGGGTTCCGGTTCTGATCTTGGACCCGTTTTGCAGTGGATGTCGGGCGATCTAACCGACAGCCGTACTAGTGGAAAGGGGTGTCGGAGGGAAATAATGGAGCCGCCCGCGTATCGGCTCCGGCATCCCACCCACCAGATGCATTACTGTACGCCTGAGCGATAGACATATAATTACTAATTAACGTAGAAAGTTTGGGTTCGACAGCAGGGGCACTACTCCGTACGTAGTAAACATTCATTCGTATTATGCAGGGTGAATTGGTTGTACATACCGCTATATTAGAGCAGTTTTAGACTCAAAAAGTAATAACACGATGTGGGTGTGGTATTCTCTCCGAGCATACCACAAACTCACTTCGTACATTTCCATTTACTCCTAAGGTGAGGAAAATACTACTGGAGTCTTCCAAAGACGATGAAGAAGTAGATCCGAAACGATACAATCATTAACACGAATTTCAGAGCTCAGAGGAACAAGCAGAGGACATTAGACACGATGACGTTGGTTAGTTATGGGCCGGGATGGTTTTCCAACGCTTAATTAATTAATTCATTAATTGGAGGAATTAAGGTCCTGTAAGGATGCTTTGTTGGGCTGGTTCCGCTGGGCTGGCTGATCCAGTTACAGATTTCTTGATGGAGGGTTAGGGTCTAAAGACAAAGATCGCCAAACATGTGTAGAAGGCGGGGCAAATGTTGGTCTTCGGATTTTAGGCCAATGCTCTGTGTCGTGTTTAATTTGACTCATTATCGTTCTTCGTTATCCACAAGTACCACCTAATCTCCAGGGTAGCAGTATCGACTGCCGCGATGGCAGCTACCCCGACTAACGATGCCATCATCCTGGAGTTTGAGGATATGCGCCGGCGAAGTGAAGTTCTATTAGATGAGCTCCAACAGCTTGAACAGCTGGGAAACCCCAACAGCAGAGACCTGATACTCCCCGGCCAGCTACAGAACGGCTGGCTCACAATCCCTGGTATCCGACCTATGGTCAATCGAGTCAAGTCGGAGACTCTGAGTCTGGAACGTGCCTTGGAAGACTACAAAAAGCGGTTACCCTCGGATTCCGAAGACGACCTGGAGTTGGCAAGGAAACGATTGCGCAGCCGCCTTGTGTCCTGTAACCTACCCTCGGCAGAGGCGCAATGGGATGTCATAAAACGCTGCTCTGACTTGAGGGCTGTCGGCCAGCAGTTCTCACGTACCATGGCCTTGACTCACGGTGGAAAGCCGCGGCCTCAATCACTCAACGATCAAAAAAGGGAGTCAAGGAAACCTGTCCCGCCCGGGCAGCTCGCTCTCGTTGACGCCATTGTTGATGGTGGTGCGGAATGGATCCGCGTCATGAGCATCACTGAGGGTCGATTGCTTGAGGAAATGGCTGCAGGTGGCTGGGATTGGGGATGCGAGGACAGTGACGACGAAAACGATGACCCAGATGGTGCGGCGGGAACAGGAGGCAGTGACGACGGCGATGACGACGACGAGATGGAGATATCAATAATCAAGACGGTCAAAGGTCTCGTGCAAGCTGCCGAGATACACCAGGCGACCACCCCAGGAGCCAGAGCAACAGGCTCTGGTGAGATAAGGATACACGTCGTGCTTACCAGGATACGAGAAGGTTCACAACCAGAAATCGACAGACTTCTTCGCCATACCCGAAGGATGGGTCGCGGAAACGTAAAGATCATAGTTGACGGCACAGGATCGGGCATCTGCAGCGAACCAATACCACCTCTTGAAACGGCTTTGCAAAATCTTGTGCCGTATTCAGGCTCCCCTGAAAAATACCTTACCGAGACGATCAACCTCGATGCTAGCACCATGATTGCATTGATTTCGGACATTTCTCACGCGCAAATCGAAGTTCAGGATTGGCACCGCAAGGATATCCAGAAGCAGATAGAGGAGGAGGACTCTGGGTCCAATGCGACAGTTGCCAAGTTTCTATACCCGCTGCTGGTGGAAAGAGAGCTTGTTTGCACTCTCGGTGCCGCTCAACGCGTCTGGGATATTGTTAGTATGATGGGCACGGGAGGCGAGCCTTCACGGACGTCACTGCTCATACCTCGTCCAGGTCAGGATCTAGAGCTGAACGAGGAGGAATCATTGAAGAAGTTGCGGGAACATTGTGTCCATCCTGTACCAGATGGGCTCAGGCTGCCCATCAAGATTATCGATGCCAAGATGGCGGAGAGATGGGAGGGCCTAGTCGAGGAAAGGAAACTGCCCGAGGTAGTCAGACATATTGCCAAGGACCTTCTCAATGAAGTCAACATGGAATCATTTCTGTATGGCTGGGAGGCCGGCATCACAACAGTGACGGCCAACGGGTCTCTTGCGCAGCAAATTGGGAGGGCTCTCGAAGAAGATCAAATACAGAAACGACAAACCCAGCAAGGAGAGGAGGGCTCAAACTCACCACCACAGGCGCCATTGATATTGGTGCACTCAGTCAGAAGGTCTCTTGGGGCGAAGGGACAGCCAAGAGAGCGCCGGAAGATCAACGGCAGCACCAAAAAATAAAAAAAGTCTTTACGACATACCTTGCGTTAATGCTTGCGTTGCTAAACTTGTGGTGATGTTACCAACTACAGCAGACCATACTCACACGCCGAGGCAACCCTCAAAGACGCATGGAAAACGCCCCACTCACCGTCGATGATAGCAAGTTCGATACTCTCAAAAACCGGTTCAGTACCACTGGGAACCATTGTTTTTCCTGATATCTATTTTACAATTGCCCGATCGACTTCTACCAAAGAGATCCCATAACGCAATGCTTGGTTAAGCTAGCCCTCACCCTGACTTGCGAAAATTCCGGTATACGAGTTCAGCGCCGGCAGTTATCAACGACAACACCGGTGTCTAGCGCCCGACATGTATGTAGATCCCAAACATGCCGCACGTGGCGGATTCACTCGTTAGTGACTCGCGCCAGGCACATGTGAATCTGAGATGCACAGGCTGCATATCACTCTTACCTTATCCTACTTCATCGTGCAAGTTATACTTTGTAGCTTCCGCTAGACTAGGCTTGTTTTCTGTAGCGGCTGGTCGGCCCACTTTTCATGTCAATGGGCACAGAAATTCAAGACAACATGATACCTACCTTACCTACTGCAGCGACTAGGGACGGTAGCATGATGCTTGTTTGCTTCGAGTAATTGCCGAAAACAGAATGCCAAAAATCCCCTATCTAACGGATGTAGGTTTCTCCCAAAAATGCCTTGCTGGTAGGGATCGAGCTGTCAGCAAAGGAGAAGTGTGCTTCGATGAGAGATCGACAAGGGTTCTCCGCAAAAAAGTCGCGGGTGCATGCGGGAATCATGACGTATTCGATTCACGTCGCCCATCACAACGTGCAATAGTCGGTTCTGTGACGCGCTGTCAACATCATGGAATAAGGTTAATATCGACACAATGATGTCGCTGGAAGGTGGATACCTGCCCAAACGAAGGCGAGGTCTTTTGTCCGTTTTGGTGTTGACTGCCCAGGTTATAAAAGAAACATAGCAAGCAGACATTGTTATCTTTTCGAGTTAAAGCTGTGAACCCTGCTTGGCATTGAAACTCAATTAAACTACTTTACAAGGAAGAACCAGGTGCGGAATTCGTCAACTTCAAGTAAGCCCGATAAACTTAATCTCAATCTTCAAGAATGGCAACCGCGCAAGCTGCCTACGCGGCCGAGAAGGCCGTCGGCCACCAGGAGGGTGGCATCACAAGACAGGATGTCTCTGACTACACCGAGACGGGGGATCCTAGCCAGACCATGAAGGCGTTGGTCTGGATGGGAAAGAACAAGGTCGAGATTGGTGAGTTTAAATGAGTTTCTGCTTTGAGGGAGAAAAAAAAAGATCATTGAGGTTGACACCCCTTCCCAGCGGACATGCCCAGGCCCAAAATCATTGAGCCCAAGGATGTCATCCTCAAGGTTACAGGCAGCACCGTCTGCGGCTCGGACCTCCATCTCTTGCACGGCAGCGTGATCCAGATGAACAAGAACGACATCTTGGGACACGAGTTCTGTGGCATCGTGGATGAGGTCGGCCCTGAGGTCACCAAGTGCAAGCCAGGGAAGCGCTATGTGGCTTCTTTCCAGATTGCATGTGGAGAGGTATGTGTTGGATCCTTGGTATTTTCTTTCATCTGAACGCTCAAAGACAGCTGAACTGATATACCTTTTTTTTCGTAGTGCTTTTTCTGCAAGCAAAAGTTGTCTTCGCAATGCGAGCGCACAAACGACAACACCATTGCCAAGGCTATGTACGGCAACCAGACGGCCGGCATGTTTGGCTACAGCCACTTCACCGGCGGCTTCGCTGGAGGTCAGGCCGAATATGTGCGCGTGCCCTTTGGAGACGTAAAGTGAGTACTGCTTACAGAAGTAATTTCTTTTTCTGCGGATGGGATGTCTGACTTTTCTGAATCGGGAACAATTAATAACCTTTTAAACTACCCATAGCCTGCTTGAGATTCCTGACGACGTTCCGGATGAGAAAGGTTGGTTTGCCCATCCCATATCCACAAGCGAAACATTGACTGATCCCGTCCCACTTCAGCCCTATACCTATCTGATGTCCTACCTACATCATACAACGCTGTCAAGGACACCGCCGTCTACCCAGGCGACACCGTGGCAGTCTTTGGAGCCGGCCCCATCGGTCAGATGGCCGGCTACTGGGCACTGCTCGAGGGTGCCGAGAAGGTCATCTTTGTTGACACGGAGCCCCGGCTGTCATACATCCAGGCGCGGTTCAACGCCGAACAAAAGGCCAAGACCACATGCATCGACTACAAGAAGCTGTCATCTGGCATCACCACCAAGGAAACGGTTGTGTCCAAACTCAAGGAGATGTGTGGTGGAAGGGGCCCCGACTGCGCCATCGAGTGTGCGGCGGGCGAGTACGCCAAAGGCTGGGCGCACTGGTTGGAGATGACGTTGGGTGCCGAGACGGACACTAGCGAGATTCTCAACGAGATGATTGAGGGAGTGAGGAACTATGGTCGAGTTGGTGTCACTGGTGTCTACGTCGGATACGTAAGTTTTTTTCTGTCCCTCTATACGTCCGCTGAAGCCTATTTTTGAGAAGGAAAATGTCAGCTAACAAGGCTTGCGTTGGAAAAAGACCAACCACTTCAACATCGGCTCGCTGATGCAGCGGGGTGTTCGCCTGATCGGAAATGGACAGGCGCCGGTGCACAAGTACTGGGAGGAGCTTCTGGCGAGGATCCAGTCCAACGACTTTGACCCTCTGCAGATGCTCTCGCACCGTGTCAGGCTTGAGGACCTCGACAAGGTCTACTACAAGTTTGAAAAGAGGGAGGATTCGATGCAAAAGATCTTCGTGGAGACCAAGTTCTCACTGCCCAGAGCCAGCGGCACGCCTGAACTCACTACGTACTAAGTTGCAGTGCAGAGGGTAGTTGACTGAGATCGTTTGATTGATATCTCGTGCAGAGCAAATACTTTGAAGATGTGTAGAATTATCATGATAGCAGGCGGCTGTTGCATTTGCACGGGGGTATGGCGGTTGGTGTATGGCGGACGGTGTATAGAAATATGTCTATTTTGAACGAAGGAATGTTTGATAATGCAGCCCGGATCAATCTATATATGCTATTTTCTAAGCTTCGTCAACACGTCGAAAATGCCTAGTTCATTATCCACGCAACTCGCAGCGTACTTTGTCCCTCTATTTTCTGGATTGGATCATCGTTCATTTATGGCTGTATCAGAATCATCCGTGACGTTCTGTTCATCACCAACCCTACGCTGAGAGGCAGGAATCCACTTCTCTGCGTCCCCGAACCTGTCAACCGTCAGTCCAGCCCGGCCAGGGTTCTTCATACCAGCCTCGAGTTGTCGCTGATAAGAGACGTTGCGCAACCTCTCGTGCTCGGCCGGTGTGAGCATAAGCTATTTGTTTACGCAGAGAGATTGTTAGTCAATCTTTCTTTTGTGATAATCAGTTTCAGGGGAGGGGTTTTCCATTTTTGTCCTTACATATATCTCAACCCCAATCATGTGGATCGCAACAGCCAGCCACAGCGCGGCCCCAAAGCTGAGCACCAGGGCGCTACCGACGGTCGCGGCGTTGCCACCCATGTCGGCATCCACGACAGCAACGGCGTGCTCATCCTCACCGGAATAAAACCTCTCGCACGAGGGGAACAGACCGAGCACCCTGTCGCGATCGCCATACATCTCGTAGTCGATCTGGCTGCACTCCCGCACCGTCGAGTAGCCCCTGGCGCTGTTGATGAAGATCATGGCGACGAAGATGAGGCGCATGGTGACGATGCTCCCCGCGTAGGCCCAGGCGCGCAGCATCCACGCGCGGTGCTGCTCGATCTGCAGCCGCTTGACGTTGTAGTAGGACATGGCGAGCGCGCCGACGAAGACGATGCCCAGGAACCCCGTCGCCGTCTGCGTGTCGACGGTGCCGCCGGCCGCGACGCGCGCGATCATAAATGCACCCACGGTCGAGGCCAGCGAGAGAAGGATGATGAGGTAGCCGTTGACGCGGTGCAGCAGCATGGCCCTGTGGCGGATGGCAGGGACGAACTGGAAGCAGACGAGGAACGAGGCCGGCAGCACGGTGAAGAGGTGCAGCATCATGCCGGCCTGGACGTGATCGCCTTGGAAGTAGTACTTTTCGTTGCGCTTGGCCGGCTTGAAGGTGCCCCAGTAGTCGAGATAGGGCATCCGGGCGAGGCTGAAGCCCATCAGGGCGCCGCCGAAGATGAAGAAGAGGATGAAGTTGTAGCCCTTGGAGAAGCCTATGGGATTGTATATCTTGCGGCAGAAGGCTACGAAGCCGTTGGCGGGTGGTTTCGTTGGTTGGGCCATCTTTGTTGGGGGGG